>NC_088240.1:71497434-71507434 GCF_036934945.1 Oncorhynchus masou masou
TTGTTAAAAAAGTTTGAAATATCCAATAAATGTCGTTCCACTTCATGATTGTGTCCCACTTGTTGTTGATTCTTCACAAAAAAATACAGTTTTATATCTTTATGTTTGAAGCCTGAAATGTGTCAAAAGGTCGCAAAGTTCAAGGGGGCCGAATACTTTCGCAAGGCACTGTATATACAGTATATGTCTCTCTCCCCCTCTCTATCTGTCTCTCCCTCTCTCTCCCCCTCTCTCTCTCCCCTAACTCTCTGTCTCTCTCTCTCTCCCTCTCTCTCCCCCTCTCTCTCTCTCTCTCTCTCTCTCTCTCTCTCCCTCTCTCTCCCCCTCTCTCTCCCCTCTCTCTCTCTCTCTCTCTCTCTCTCTCTCTCTCTCTCTCTCTCTCCCTCTCTCTCTCCCCTCTCTCTCTCTCTCTCTCTCTCTCTCTCTCTCTCTCTCCCTCTCTCTCCCCCTCTCTCTCTCCCCCTAACTCTCTGTCTCTCTCTGTCTCTCTCTCTCTCTCTCTCTCTCTCTCTCTCTCTCTCTTCCTCTCCCTCCCTCCCCTCTCTCTCTCTCTCTTTCTCTCTCTCTCTTCCCCTCTCTCTCTCTCTCTCTCTCTCTCTCTCATTCTCTCTTTCTCCCCCCAAATGGAATTGCTGAGCCCTCAGGCTTAACTCGCTCTGATTAAAGTAAACGTTTATATTCAAGTATGATTCACAGAGAGCGTTTTCTATAGTGCTATAACACAGTATTATTCAGCCAAGGCTCCCACTGCCTGCTCCCACTGCACTACACATAGTATAAAACAGTGTTGCTTCATCTTCACACACATGCTCCTCTTAGATGGTCCGTGTGTCTCTTTAGCTGTGACTAGTTAATGTGTCTATAGAATGTGTTGTGTTGTGTGTGTGTGTGTGTGCATCTGTGCTTGTGTGCATGTTATGGTGTGTGTGGGTGTGGTTTTCTACTCAGGCAGGTGTTGTGGTGTGTGTGGTGAGGTGTTCTACTCAGGCAGGTGTTATGGTGTGTGTGTGTGTGTGGTTTTCTACTCAGGCAGGTGTTGTGGTGTGTGTGGGTGAGGTTTTCTACTCAGGCAGGTGTTATGGTGTGTGTGGGTGAGGTTTTCTACTCAGGCAGGTGTTGTGGTGTGTGTGGGTGAGGTTTTCTACTCAGGCAGGTGTTGTGGTGTGTGTGGGTGAGGTTTTCTACTCAGGCAGGGGTTGTGGTGTGTGTAGGTGAGGTTTTCTACTCCGGCAGGTTTTCTACTCCGGCAGGTGTTGTGGTGTGTGTAGGTGAGGTTTTCTACTAAGGCAGGTGTTGTGGTGTGTGTGGGTGAGGTTTTCTACTCAGGCAGGTATTGTGGTGTGTGTAGGTGAGGTTTTCTACTAAGGCAGGTGTTGTGGTGTGTGTAGGTGAGGTTTTCTACTAAGGCAGGTGTTGTGGTGTGTGTAGGTGAGGTTTTCTACTAAGGCAGGTGATGTGGTGTGTGTAGGTGAGGTTTTCTACTAAGGCAGGTGTTGTGGTGTGTGTATGTGAGGTTTTCTACTAAAGCAGGTGTTGTGGTGTGTGTAGGTGAGGTTTTCTACTAAGGCAGGTGTTGTGGTGTGTGTAGGTGAGGTTTTCTACTAAGGCAGGTGTTGTGGTGTGTGTAGGTGAGGTTTTCTACTAAGGCAGGTGTTGTGGTGTGTGTAGGTGAGGTTTTCTACTCAGGCAGGTGTTGTGGTGTGTGTAGGTGAGGTTTTCTACTAAGGCAGGTATTGTGGTGTGTGTAGGTGAGGTTTTCTACTCAGGCAGGTGTTGTGGTGTGTGTGGGTGAGGTTTTCTACTCAGGCAGGTGTTGTGGTGTGTGTGGGTGAGGTGAGGTGCTCTGCCCAGGCAGGGGTTGTGGTGTGTGGGTGAGGGTGAGGGTGATGTTCTCTACCCAGGCAGGGGTTGGTTGTGGTGTGTGTGGGTGTCTTGATGGGCCCCACATTATGGCTTTATAGGACTATGTGAGATTTAATATGACATTACAGTATTGTATGTGGGAGACCAATATAATTAAAATGAACAAGTTTCACTTATGAACATCTACACTTGCCTTAATCCTTTGTGTGTGTGTGTGTGCGCGCGTTTTGTATGTGTGAGTGTGTGGGTGTGTGCGTGCGTGCCTGTGTGTGAGTGTGTGTGTGCGTGCCTGTGTGTGAGTGTGTGTGTGCGTTTGGTGTGTGTGTGTGCGCGTTTAGTGTGTGTGAGTGTGTGTGTGTGCGTGCGTGCGTTTGGTGTGTGTGTGTGCGCGTGCGTGTGTGTGTGTGCGTTTGGTGTTCGTGTGTGCGTTTGGTGTGCATGCCTGTGTGTGTGTGAGCGTTTGGTGTGTGTGCGTGTGTGTGCACGTCTGTGTGTGAGTGTGTGTGTGTATTTTCTGTGCTCTGATGTTGATCTCAGTCCTCCAGAGTGTTCAGTTTAATAAGAGGCAGCAGTACTGCTGTGAGCTGGTGAATTAGCCCCTGTAATGTGACTGTTAAATGCATCTTTCCTCCCGTACCCTCCAACACCCTGACACCATTAACAGCGCAGCCCCCACGCATTAACAAAGCCACACACACACACACATACACACATACACACACATTAACACAGACAGACACCTCCCTAAGCACAGCACAGTAGCAGAGCTCCCATCACCTATCCCCAGTACACCGTCTTTGTCTCTGTGCGAACTGCAGCCAGAGATATAAAGCCCTCAAACAGAGCAATTTTCTCCTAACGCATAGGACTGTTTGAATAAATAAGCTACATTATGCATCAAAGAGAAAGTGATTACCCGCTTTTAAAAAGCCTTCGCTAATATTTATACAGACTTTTCTGACACCACTTATTTCCACAGCCTTTTAGTTATTCTGTGTAGAGTTGCTATTATTTCATATTTTCCTACTAGCAGACCTCCCAGGCTCTCTCTCTCTGTGGCTGAGCCAGACTGTTATGTTCAAACATGAAAACACTCACACATAAGTACTTTTTTGATCACTTATTGAAACCGGCTTTCATTGTGTGTTTTACGTTTGAATCCAATTCTAGTTTAATGATGCATATGGGGGATCAACAGAACTGTCTCTATCTGTACAAAGCTCTGTAGGACAGGTAACATGCGAACCAATGTGTATGTCTGGAAATAACCAGAATTTGTGGAACCATAACAGTTTTGAAAATATTACAGGACAACAACCTCTCTCTCAACGTGAGCAAGACGAAGGAGATGATCGTGGACTACAGGAAAAGGAGGGCCGAACAGGCCCTCATTCACATTAACGGGGCTGTAGTGGAGTTGGTCGAGAGTTTCAAGTTCCTTGGTGTCCACATCACCAACAAACTATTGTCGTGTCTTTGGCATCATTAAAGTGAAGACTGTTATTTTATCAAATCAATTCTCTGTAATTATTATGACGTGATTAAACAAATCATGTAAATGCAATTAACTAGGAAGTCGGGGCACCAAGGAAAATCTTTAGATTATTATTTAAATATTATTATTTAGATATTTAAATATCTGATCGATTAGTCTTCTAATTTATTAATTATTCTTTACCTCACGTTAGTCTCATTCCAAACATCGTAAATTGTTGGTTATCTGCATGAACCCAGCCTTTACTATGAATCATCCATACAATTGTCTTAATAATTTATTTACTAACTAACTAAATAATCACAAAAATGAATAAACAAACAAACAGTAGATATGGTTCCAAGAAAATGATGGGAGGTTTCCTAGTGGGCTAAGCCGCTATGACGGCTTGGTGGACAAAGGAAAGTGGGTGTGGACTGAGAAGGGCGGGAAAGACAAAAGGAATCACTACACATTTGATAATTATATTAATTGCAATGCTAATCCTTTGCACATGAACGCTCACTCATTCGGGAATCATTCAATCAATATATATATTTGGAATCGTTCATCTTTCTGTTGGAAAGTTCATCCAAGCGTCTCTCTGCTTCCCTGGAGTCTTTCGTGGTTAGAATGCATACTTCAGAGTACCATTCAGAAATGTTCTTATTGTCACTCTCTGACCTTTAATATCTCTGTGTTCTTTATATTTTGGTTAGGTCATGGTGTGACGAGGGTGGGTATGCCAGATTTTGAATTGTCTAGGGGTTTTCTATGTCTATGGGTTTTGTAGGTCTAGGTATTTATATGTCTATGGTGGCCTGATATGGTTCCCAATCAGAGGCAGCTGTTTATCGTTGTCTCTGATTGGGGATTATATTTAGGTGGCCATTTTCCCTTTTGTGTTTGTGGGGTCTTGTTCTATGTTTAGTTGCCTGTCTGCACTACTCATTAGCTTCACAGTTTGTTTTGTTCAGTGTTCATTCTTAAATAAAGAAGAATGTACGCATACAACGCTGCACCTTGGTCTCCTCCTTACAACGAACGTGACACTTAAAGAATAGGTGTTTCGGCGGTTGTCGGGCTTCGCATGTCAGGTTGACCTTTCTAGCTGCAGACTAGTAATTAGTCCCTGCAGCAATGTTTCAACATCTAGTGGGAGGCCTTACCAGAAGAATGGAGGCAGTTATAGCAGTAAAGGGCGGACCAACTCCATATTAATGCCCATGATTTTGGAATGAGATGTTTGACGAGCAGGTGTCCATATACATTTGGTCATGTAGTGTACTAAATCTTAGTGCACTATAAACGGAATAGGGTGCCATTTGTGACATAGACATCGACTCTAAGTGCTTAAGGAGATGGCTGGTTGTAAATGATCTAGTTGTCCCAGACAATATCTCTGTTCCCCATGGTGCTGAACGGTTCCAAGTAGTGTTGTGTTGGTACAAGCAGTGGATCCATGTTCCTGGAGGCTGTAAGGATACAGTGATGATGATACAGCACTATGAGAGATGAAGTAATGTAGGAATCTGCTGGGATGGACCCCATCAAGTCATCAATATCCCTCTCTGCAAATGAAACCATTAGCTAGCTAAACATTTCACACACACACACACGCGTACATGCACTCACCGACACAAGTGCAGTGAGTTCTGAGGGCGAGATGAAAGAGAGGGAGGAAGATGGAAAGAAGAGGAAGGAGAGATGTTTCAGACTGTACAGTAGTAGTATGACTAGAGGTGACTTCTAATTAATCAGAGGAAGAGTGAGATGTGGTTAGCTTGTCATAACATATTCCTTACCTGTGTCCAAGGGGAGAGTTGTACTCTTACCTTCCTCTTCTCTCACACAGCCTTGATACAGTTTGAAATGTCGTTTAATCTATTAGCTGGTCCTTAATGGATCTCATGGTTCATCATACCTGCAGACATGTTCACTAGACCCTGGAGGGGAGGGAGGAGACAGAGAGAGGGAGGGAGGGGAGGGAGGAGAGGGAGGGGCGGGAGGAGGGAGGAGGGAGGAAGGAGGAGAAGGGGGGAGGGAGGGGAGGAAGAGAGCAGAGATCGCTGTGGTAATGGCAGAGATCTGAGACACATCACCTTCAAATTATTCTATTACCCAGAATCCCACTGTACCTATTCACCGTACCATAGCCTGAAACCACAACGGCAGTGTCACCTTAACAGCATTAATATACACAATACATTGAATTACAGAGAAAATAGCATCTGACAAATGGTGCTGGGGTGACTGAGGGAGCGGGTGCAAGATCACACATGCCCAGTAGGCCCAAACAAACACAACATCAGATGTCTAAAACACATAGAAAATACCATTGGGGATTCATCTCAGTTAGGCAGCTATCAGTTTCTATACATGTGGCACATCTGGTGTACTCAGCTGCAGTGTGTGTGTGTAGGTAAGGGGTTAAACGTGTCACTACTACTCTGTCCCGGTCAGAGAATCACAAGGGACATGCTCATTACGGAGACAGCTATCCTGTTCGTTCCACCACATCCATCACCCTTTGTTTCGTCTCAAAGATTCATAGTCGCCTCCCAAATATGCACACTATACCATATATAGTGTACTACTTTTCACTAGAGGCCCTATTCCCTATAGAGTGGGCTAATGTCATAGTAGTGCACTATAAAGGGAATAGGGAGTCATTTGGGAGGCAATCCTTTGAACCTTCTGGATTCTTCCTTCCAGGAGACAAGCTCAGCCCTGCCCACCTCTCTGTTCCATTTGATAAAGGCTCCGCCGTTGTCATGGAGCCCACCTGGCTGTGACCTTGTGGCTGAGCTGAGATCATTAGTCAAAAAGCACCGACATGGACGATTCGCTTGCTCAGCCCGGCCCAGGGAGCCAATAGGGACACAAAGTCTCAAAAAAACAGATAGTTCCTCCTCGGCCCAACGAGAATGCTGCTGCCTGCATGGAGACATGATGGTGTTATTATTGTTGAATCATACACACACACACACACGCACGCACACACACACACACACACACACACACACACACACACACACACACACACACACACACACACACACACACACACACACACACACACACACACACACACACACACACACACACACACACACACACACACACACTTTGGCCAGGTTCACGAGCAGTGTGTCCCTGAGAACAGCCAGAGACAAATTATACTTCTTTTGGGAGATTTGTTTTAAAAAGTCAAGCTTCCCATTGTCCTGTGTTACCAATATGCTGACTGCACTGAGCTCTCTCCACTATCTCAGCAATCTCAGCTTGACATTAGAATTCAGAACGCACTTCACGCTTCTGTTTTCTCCTTCCAGAAAATAGAATTTCTGTCAATTTGATTTGCTCCCCTTTTGTTTTCTCATTATCTATAATACGTGTTCTGCAGCTCTTTCCGTTCAAACACACCGTCTACAATTTCATAAAGGAAGTGGAAAATGCTCATTCTAGATTCGTTACCAAAGCCATACCTCATATCTTTACAAAAAAAGACTCCACATGTTAATTTTCCCCTTCACCTTTCAAAATATTCAAATTAATGAGTAGGGTCCTGGCCGCAATTCACCCGAAAATGAATTCTGAACAAGATGACAAATGTGCTGAGAATAATTCCCTAGAGGATAGAGAAGAGGAGAAGGAGAAGAACGAGGAGAGGGAGAAGGAGAGGATGGGATGAGGAGAGAAAGGAGGAGAGGGAGGAGGAGAGGAAGGAGGAGCAGAAGAAGGAGAGGGGGAGGAGGGGAAGAAGGAGAGGAAGGCGGAGAGGAGGAGGAGAAAAAGGAGGAGAGGAAGGAGGAGAAGAGGAGGAAAGGGAAGAGGAGAAAAAGGAGGAGAGGAAGGAGGAGAAGAGGAGGGGGAGAGGGAGAAGGAGAGGAAGGGATGAGGAGAGGAAGGGATGAGGAGAGAGAGGAGGAGAGGAATGAGGAGAGGGAGGAGAGGAAGGAGGAGAGGGAAGAGGAGAAAAGGAGGAGAGGAAGGAGGAGAGGGAAGAGGAGAAAAGGGAGGAGAGGAAGGAGGAGAAGAGGAGGGGGAGAGGGAGAAGGAGAGGAAGGGATGAGGAGAGGAAGGGGGAGAGAGAGGAGGAGTTAGAGTAAGAGAGGGAGGAGAGGGAGGAGGAGAGGAATGAAGGAGAGGAAGGAGAAGAGGAGGAGGAGAGGAAGGAGGAGACTTCTGCCTCTTCATTGGCGAAGCGAGGCTGTTTCCTCCGCCCTCTGGTTGTGAATAGGCCTGTTCTCCTCTCCTCCTTTACAGAAGAGAAATGGTTCACACACTAAGCATTATGAACTTACTTCAGCATAACTCAGAGCACAGAGAGTCTTCTCCCTATCTCTGTGTCTAGAAGGTCTTGCTGTTGTTGTTGTTTTCGAGCATTACTTTGATGGCTAAGTTGTTTGCTGGTGTTTTTGAGGTATACTATAGGCCATGTGTGCTTTGGCCCAGGTCCAGTGCAGTGTGTATGACTCAGGATGGAGGAGAGAGAGTGTAGAGAGGGGGCATTGTACAATCTAAATGTCATCTGACCTTAACAACCCTTTCCCCAGCATTAAAGATCTCCTATTGATCCCATTACGGCCCATAGACTTTATGGACAGACCACTGCTGAGAGGAGACCGTAGGAAATGCATGCCTTAGTTCATCTTTATCACAAGAAGGAAAGATGTGGGAGGAGAGAGCGGGAGGGGTGAAAGAAGAGGGAGAGAGAGTGAGAAATAGCTAGAAAGAGAAAGAGGAGGACAGAGAGATAGAGAGAGAGAGAGAAATAAAAGAGGCCTATCATTGGCCTTAACCCTTCTCTGTAACCGTAAATGGGCTGGGCTGGTGAGACGCTCGTATCTCATCAGAGCATGGGCTGATCTCTTAAACGGACCAGGATTAGCGCACAATGCAGGGGTCAGGGGGCATCGCGTTAGAGAAATGAGAGACAATCGCATTCAGTGGGGAAACCGCCAACCAACCCCTTCCTCCGTGCGTCTGCCGGAGATAATATCACGCATGCTCTCGTCTGAGCACTGGAAAATCAATACGGCACAGCCAAGTTCAAGAGAAAAGCTCCTCATTAAAAATAAAAGAGGAGAGGAGCAGTACGTTGAGCGCTGCTTGGAGAATTTGCCCAATGTGGGTGAGTTAAACTGAAGGGATTGTTAACCTTTATTTAAATAGGCAAGTCAGCTAAGAATTGTATTTTATTTACAATGACGGCATACACCGGCCAAGCCTGGGCCAGTTGTGTGCCGCCCTATGGGACTCTCAATCACGGCCGGTTGTGATACAGCCTGGAATCTTACCTGTTGTGATATCTCAAGCACTGAGATGCAGTGCCTTAGACCGCTGCACCACTCGGGAGCCCTGTGAGAAGAGAGAGGGAGAAGGGAGGGAGGGAGGGAGGGAGGGAGGGAAAAGAGAGAGAGAGAGAGAGAGAGAGAGGGAGGGAGGGAGGGAGGGAGGGAGGGAGGGAGGGAGGGAGGGAGGGAGGGAGGGAGGGAGGGAGGGAGGGAGGGAGGGAGGGAGGGAGGAGAGAGAGAGAGAGAGAATGTTAAAAGTGAGAAATAATAAGATTGACTCTGTGCTCTATTAACAAACTGTATCCAGAGAGTAGTAACCCCTAATACTCACCTCAGATGGGGAATGTTGCTGTAGAAAAGAGCATTTAGATGTGTGTGAAACTAAGAGAGAGAGGTTGTGTGTGTGTGTATGTTTGTGTCATTTTTAGGTTGTCCTCTACTGTATGATTGTCCTCTCTGGGACTTTGGCTGGTGTTGAAGCTGTGGTGTGTGTGTGACGTGTGTGTGACGTGTGTGTGTGTGTGTGTCTATGTGTGTACAGCTCTGTACTATTCAGATGTGTTCCTGTGTGTAACTATAGGGTATGAGTCACAGTTGGTATTGAGTCTTTAGACTGACTGAGTCTTTAACTGAGTTAGAACCGAGGCACCCTGCAAGCTATTCCTTTAGAGGACATCTCTGGATATTGTCCAGAAACCACACCTGTCCTTGAAATGCAGGGTAAACATTCTGAGTGAAGCAGAAATGTGCTGTTCTGAATGTGGAATTGATTGAATTTTAGTCATAGTCTGAGCTTTGGCACCATTCTCCCAATTTACAGGGTACCACATCTGTACAGGTTTCTTGTAGTGTACTTGTGCCTCTTGTTCTTTACTTGGCCGAACAGGGTTGGGGTGAATGCCATTTCAATTTTGTCAATTCAGGAAGTAAATTCCAATTTCAATTAATTATACACATCTATGTGACTTCTGTCACAAGGACACATACATGTACATACTGTATGTCGTATGACATGGGTCACAGGCTTGTAGGGGCTTGTATACTGTGGAGGAGTTGTCCAGGAAGGAATGATGTGACCAGTACTACACTGTAGAATAGATCTGTAGATACTGGGTTGGAAGCTATTTATTCGCTCCCAAAGATCTTAATCTCTCTCTCTCAATGTCTTCTATCTATGTCAGGGGAATCATTGACATTTCCAGCTGTGTGAGTGGTTCACAATAGCTCTGGTGCTGAGGAGAGGCTGACATTTGTGGGTCTGGGAGTGCTTGACAACGGCTAAGATGCACTGACATTTGGGAAAGTGTCCAGCAGAGTACTCAACGCTGTTCTATCTTTCTATCAACCAAAAAAAGAAGAGATG